>NC_080163.1:39652520-39691869 GCF_950295315.1 Erinaceus europaeus
ATGGTGAAAGTTAGAAGAAGGGGCATCTCAATAGGGGCAACAGATCCAAAGGAGGTAGAAGTGAGCCTCGAGGAAGGTACTTGTTCATTTGGGAAAGGTGTCCACTCCTCCTACTCTGCTTCAGTGCATTGGTGGTTTAAGAAGCAGCTTTCTGGACATAGAAGACTGCTCAGGGGCTTCTGGGGACAATGCCTGCCAAGTCAGGTCCTTTTTTCCCCCTCTCTTTTTTTAAAATTTTATTTTATTTATAAAAAGGAAACACTGACAAAACCATAGGATAAGAGGGGTACAACTTCACACAATTCCCACCATCAGAACTCTGTATCCCCTCCCCTCCCCTGATAGTTTTCCTATTCTTTAACCCTATGGAAGTATGGACCCAAGGCCATTGTGGGATGCAGAAGGTGGAAGGTCTGGCTTCTGTAATTGCTTCCTTGCTAGACCTGGGCATTGACAGGTCGATCCATACTTCCAGCCCGTCTCTTTCTTTCCCTAGTGGGGAAGGGTTCTGAGGAATCGGAGCTCCAGGACACATTGGTGGGGTTGTTTGTCCAGGGAAGTATAGTTGGCACCATGCTAGCATATGGAACTTTGTGGGCCCCCATAGGAATTTGCCCTCAACTTAGATCAACAATGGTAGAGAATGTTCCATCCTCCGAAGGTGCTTCTTATAACAGGGAACTGCAAGAATGACAATATGCTTAACACCTTATAGGTGTCTCTCTCACCTGAGTAAAGCTGGGGAACCTGGTGGCCTTCCCACCTATAAATTTGCTCCAATAGTGAGTTCCCAAAAGGGCCAGTCTTTGAGGTCCTGCTTTGGTCAGTGGTCAGACTCTCTGGCTTTGAAAGGAGGAGATGCCTAAGAGCTAGGTGGTGGTGCACATATTACAATGAGCAAGGAATGGGGTTCAATCCCTCACTCCACACCTGCAGGGGGAAAAGCTTTACAAGCAGTAAAACAGTGTTTCAGGTGTCTTTCTCTATCTTCCACTTCCTTCTTAACCTCTTTCTGTCTCTAATATTTAAAATAAAAAGAGAGATGAGGAGACCTGGCTGCCTGCTTTTGCACTTTGGCCTGAATAGTGTGATACTGATATGCTAGTGGGAAAAGAGCAGGCCCAGCACTGGCCCTTCCATCAAACCATAACCCTCATTGTTCTTAATCCTAGGGTGCAAGCTGAGTGGCAAATTGGAAACAAGGAGGACACTGGGGAATGGCAAGCTATCTTCCTCCTCAGAGGGAAATCAGAGAGCTCCTACTGGACCACAGTCATGTCCATATTCTGGGCCATATCATCAATTAGCCTGGATCTCCAGCTGGGGCCTAGCTAGGTGTAGAGTCAGCCAAGAGACAGGAAGTTTGATAGAGAATCACTGCTCTGTCTCCCACGATGATCCGATCTGAGCTTCTGGAGAGCTGTACCTGAAAGTGAAGCACGACCCTGGCCCACCAGCTACTGACTTTTTCCACTGAGTGGATGAAACTTGCCAGATTTTCCAGGAGAAAGCTATCTTAAAATATTTTCACTGGAATGCCCAAGTTAATGTTTTATGGAATCACTGACAACTATTGCCCAGTCAAGTTGAAAAAAAAAAAAAAAACTGACCACCAGTGAATGTGGCACTAAGTGTTTGTGCATGGCTTCTGTGAAGCCAGGACCCTCAGAACAGACTTGCACTTGAAGACATTCTCATGCAAGGCAGGTCCAGTTCTGTTGCCCAGTTCATGTGTGGAATATGTGGTTAGCCAAAGAGACAGAGAAATGTATAGTTGTTGGTTGTAGGAGTGTTTCAGTTAAGGTGGTCTAACAGGGCTTGGTGTCTGCTTGTGTGCAGAAGAGGAGAGTAACTGGCCCAGAAAGCCTAGGGTATTGGGTGCATCAGTGGCTTAAGACCTCCAGGGAAGCCACTTTCAGATGTACCATGTGGTGCATGGCTACCAGGATCACACTCCCAGGAATCCCTCAGAGGAAATTTTCAGTCTTGCCTCTTCTTTCCTAAAGACACAGGGAGAGGCTGAGAGTTTGCAGAGACCCAGAGTGCTCTCAGCAGCATGCATGTGTGCATTTTAGCAGAGATGCTGCTGGACCTTCAGTTCTGGCCCAAATCTCTCCAGGGCCTTCCCCCATGACAGCTAGGTGCTTGCAAATAAACCCAGCTCTTATCAGTTAAGCTTATAACTCAGATGAGACAATGTCCAGCTTCTAATTTGGGCCAATTCGCAAAGGCTAAAGCCCATGCAATTCCATATATGTGTACAATGGTAAGTACACACACTATGTACATTAAACATGAAGCCATTTTACTCATCACATGGTTTTTTGTGAGGAGTAATCCCAGGAATTGAATGGGGTGGTGCACACAGTAAAGTGTACAAGCTACCATGAAGGAGGACCTGAGTTTGAGCCCCTAGTCCTCATCTGTGAGGTGAGGGAGGGCTTCATGAGTGATAGAGCAGGCTATAAATCTCTTTTACTCTCTCTCCCTTCTCTTGCCCTATTTCTGTCTCTATCATAATTTTAAAAGAAAAAAATATGGCTGCTGGGAGCAGTGGATTCATTGTGCTGGCACCAAGTCCTGGTGATAAACCTAGTGACAATTAATTAATTAAAAAAACAAAATAAAGTAATGGATATTGTGAATAATTGATCTTAGTTTAAAACCGACTTGGAATCTCCCCCAGGCTAGTGGTTAATCATGAAGAGAATCCTATAGGTAGATTTCTAATTCCTAAAACTCTGTGGGATATGAGGTCCTATTTATAACAAAGCTATTCATAGCTTTTGACCAGATCCTCAGAGAATCAAGAAGTTCTGTTTTAACTGATAGTTCTGGACTAGCTGTTTTAACCTTTGGGGTTAATAATCACATACTTCCTGACCTTAGATAAAGCCTCAGCCTTTTACAATGAATGCTGAAAAATGTCTTTGAACTTATCTCCAGTGCCCCACGCCCTGTGAACAATTTCAAGCTGGCTGGCATTTTTGCGTTCAGACGCAGAGGCTCTGTAGCTGGCGAGGTAGAGGGTGGCAGGATCCAGCTGGACTGAGGGAATTTCACACTCTGGTGGCCCTGAGCTTTCTGGCCAGGGTGTGCAGAGAGCGCCTCAGCTGGCCAAAGTGCTGTGCCTTTAAGGTCCGCAGGGGGCGTGCTGTCAGCTGTGGGGGGTGGGGGGGGCTGGAGCGTGGCAGAGGAGTTCTGGGCTGGGCGCGGGGGGACTGGCTTTGGAGGAGGACCTGCGTGGTGCCACAGTCGCTGACTCCTTCCCTCCAGCGCTCGGTGTGCGGTCCATGGCCTGCAGACCCTGAAGGGGCGCTGAGCCTCCTCCTGGTGGGCGAGGCACCGCGACACCAGCCATGAGCAACTTCCAGCTGGAAGATTTTGCAGCGGGCTGGATCGGAGGTGAGCGCTTTGGGGGGGTCCCTCAGAGGTGAGTGTAGTTAGTGAACGCTGGGGCTCAGAGCGAGCCTGGCACAGCCAGACAGAGAGAGAGTCTGCTCTGCGCCTCCTGCTGTCCAGAATACTCGACCCACGCGTGCAGCGACTTGCCATTCTCTGCCACTCGCAGGCTTTCGAATTTCAGAGATTCACCTTGAGCTTCCAGTTTGTCCCAAAGTTAGGATCCGCTGAACTGGATCCAGTAATGATTAAACCGCGGGTCAAAGCTGATAGCCAATGGAGTGTCCCGGAGCCTGCACACCCTTTGGCGACCTGTACACACCTGAATGAATTTGGGGATGCGGTTCATAGAAAGCTGAGTGTTAAGGCTGCACTTAACCAATGACCCCCGCATGGTGAGGGCACGAGTTGGGGAACCTGACTTCGTGGTCAGCTGGTCCTGTGGGGGCATCTGAGCTGAAGCACAGCTTTCAGAACTAGCACAGGCTATAGGTGTCAAGTGCCAAATAGAAGGAAATCTTGGTGTCTTTAGTGTCTGCCACTGTCAGACCTCTCCTCTGGGCACTGTGAGCCTTCTTACCCCTCTCTGAGAGGCCCGACATGGGCTTGCTTGGGCAAGAGTGGAATCATTTCCAGTGAATACATCTTCCCCTTCTTTGCTCTCACCTCTTGGTGGGGAAGAAGGGAAGGCTTTTTATTTTGGGGGGGGGGCTTCATCAGAAATGAGATTTGGCAAATGCACCCCCTCCCTCCCACCCCACTACCCCCTCACTCTCCCCAAATTAGGAAACACTAGGGTGCTGAGGCAGAGGCCATGTCTAGTATGTCTGTTCTTCAAGTGTTCTAGGTGTGGAAAAGACTTGTAGGGAAGGGCAGGGTTTGAGCAACATGGTAACAAAAGCTGGAGAGATAGTTCGCCAGATATTATGCATGACCAAGGTTCAAGCCTAGGCACCACATGGAAGGTGCTATGACAATGGAGGATGTCCAGTGCTGTGATGTCACCCTTTCTGTCTCTCTCTCACTGCTTATCTATTTCTCTATAGGAAAAAAAAAAAAAAGTGGCCCAGAGCAGTGAAATTGCACATGCACGCAGCCCCAGTTCCAACTAATTAATTAATTAAGCAACATGCCAAGTAGTATCTCAGGTCTTTCACCTTCTAGTGTCCCCACCCAGGAGGAGAACATACCTGACTCACCCCCCCCCACCCAAAAAAAAAGGGTGGCTTCAGGGCCTGAGTAAAAGTGGTTCTTTTAATAGTGGGCAATTCTATTGGCTCAGTCTTCCTTGGGTTGGACTGAGACCTGCCTCTCCTAACTGTCAGGAGCTGCACAACTAGGCATATCCGGGCCATTTGGACATTCATTTATTTGTTCAGAAGGATAGAGCTATTATTGGTTTAACTTGAGAAATGCCTGGAGGATAAGTATGTCTTCATCAATGTAATGGCATGATGTGCTATTTGCCTTAGGAGAATATTTACTATTTTAACCTGATGTTCAGTAACTTTAACAAGGGTTTCATAACCTAGGTGGCCTGAGGGTGGCCATGCCTTCCTCTGCAACTATTCAGACTTTGTGAATATATGTGTTCATGGACATTCTTCCATGAAAAGATCCAGAATATTCATTGTCTGTTCTAAGATGCTCTCTATTAAGAAATCAATAATAGGACCATCCCCTTGTAGTATTCTAGAAGGCCTGGTTCTTTAAAGATACTTTCATTCACCACTTTGCTTAATTCCTGCAATGAGGCAGGTGCTAATATTTTTTCCCTGCATATATAGACTAAAAGTATAGAAATATTAAGTAACCCACAGGTAACTAAAACATTTTTGGATATCTCTTCATGTCCCCCTTGTTTTCAGATGACATTTTCATAACATATTATTGACCATCTGAAAGCATTAAATCTAGCAGGATTCAGCAACCATCACTTTTCAGACCATTTTCCTTGTGCCCACAGAATATATGGTTTTGTCAGTGTTTCCTTTTTATAAATAATAGAAAAGAATATACCCTGAACCCATGAATCAGTCTTATTTTCCCTCCCCCAAGCATTGGCAACCATTAACCTGTTTTCTTTAAACCTCTATGTATTTCCCTAGTTTCAATAATTCACATAAATGGAGTCATACATGTAATCACTTTTGTTTGGTCTTTTTCATTTAACCTAATGTTTTCTGTGTTCATTCACAGTGTAGCATATATCACTATTCATCCCTACTTGTGTATAATATTCCGTATCTTGGATATACTATAGTTAGTTTACCCATTCTTGCAGAGATGAACATCTTGGGCCATTTTCACCTTTTGGATTTTGTAAATACTACTGCTATGAACATATGTGTGCATGTACTTGTTTGATCACCTATTTTCAATTCTTTTAGGTTCATATATAGGAGTGAGCATTCTGGAGTTTTTGTAAATTCTATGCTTAGCATTTTGAGGAACTGCTAAATTGTTTTCAACTATTACTGTACAAAGATTACAATTTTTCTTGTCCTTGTAAACATTAGTCATTTCCCCCTTTTTTTCTACTGCCATCCTAAATGTGTGAAAGAGAATCTTACTGTGATATTGAGTGTTTTTCATGTAGCTTATGATTATTTGTACACCTTCTTTGTATCTTATAGTAACTGTATCTATTCTTGAGCTAACCTTGATTTATAAGTCTGTAGATATTTTAGAAGTGCAGTTTACTAACTCTTCAAAATGAGTTACCGCAGCTCATTCTTTAGCAAAGCACCAGTGTCTTCCCACTCTAGTCCATTGGACTCACTCCCTTCCCCAGCTTTGTTTGGTAACTTCAGTTTTCTAGTCTGAGTCAAAAAATTTGTCTTCATTTGACTACTTTGTTTCTTCTTTTCTAATATTATTTATTTTAATGAAAGATACAAAGAGAAAGACACAGAGAAAAGACCAGAACACTGTTCACCTCTGGCATATGGTGGTGCTGGGGACTAAACCTGAGACCTCAGATCCTCAGGCATGGAATTCTTTTGCATGACCATTATGTTGTCTCCCTAGACCTCTTACATTGTTTCTTTATTCCTCCATATGAGAAATAATTTGCTATTTTTTATATCAGGAACTTTAGGGTTTTTTTATTTTGAAGAGCTGGTTTAGTATTAGTGAATTTCTTTAGCTGCTGCTTATCTGAAAAGTTTTCTACTTCAAGCCTTCAAGCCTAATTGCCAGCATAGTTGGATAGAGTACTCATAGGTAAATGTCTGATTTATTCAGAACTCTGAATATTTCCTGCTAGTCCTTACAAGTCTTTTGGATGTCGTTGAGAAATCAGCTCATAGTTCTCCTTATCTCTGATTTCTTATTTTCCTTGACTTTGTTGAAGTTTTCCTGCAGTGAACTTTTCATTTTGGTGAACATCCTGAGGATTGTAGCTTTGAAATTTTCTTTAAGAAGTTTATTTAGCTGTTAAATTTGGAGTTTTCTTTAGACTACTATCTTGGTCCATCATTGTAGGTTATTTTCTCTGTCTTCCCATTAAGTCTGATGCTCTTTGATTACTAGGGCCTGAGGTCTGGGTTTAGGCAGGCCTGAGTAAAAACCGGGAGTGACTGTCACAATTGCCTGGCTGAAACTATGGTACTGAGTTTCAGTCAACCTAGATAGTGGCCAGAAGTTTAAGGTTACAAATGCCCCGTAAATAGACATAAAATTACAATCATCAGGAATGCCATTGTCGCAACTCCCCAAAACAGCTGATAACTTATTTCCTATTTCTCATTATAAGATAGTAGTTACAAAGTTGTGATAAGATTGGGGTACTAAGGTGCAGAGTTGTGATAAGATAGTTCAGTCTGTGTTCTGTTTGCCAGATAAACATTCTGTAGCTTATGGGTCTTTAACTTACGACTTGTTATGCAATTATAGGTTGGTTTTCTATGTTTGGTGATCACATCTATGTGATCTGTATGCTGAACTTTAGCTTCTGCAATGGGAGGTCTTTGCAATCTAAGCCTGTTTCTATACAAGGTTTTCTATATATGTTGTGTTTTTTATTATTACAGGGGGTGAAGGAAAATAGACCTTTCTATTCTGCATATTGGCTTCACCTCTTTCCCCTTTGTGTATCTTCTCTGGAAAAATGTCTAAGTGTTGCATATATTTAAAAACTGTTGTTATAGAAGTTCTTTATATAATCTTAATACCAAACCCTTGTCAACTATGTTATTTGCAGATATTTCTTTCATTGTGTAAATTACCTTTGCTTTCTTGATAGTGTCCATAAATGCACAAAATTTTTAGACTTTTCAGTAAGTTCAATGTACTTTTGCCTTTGCTGCCTATGCTTTTGGTGTTTTACCTAAAAATCTGTTGTAAATCTAAGGACATGATGATATTATCCTCTATATTTTTCAGTCCTGAGTTTGATAGTTTTAGTGCTTCCATTGTGTTTTAATATATTTTTGAATCAAGTGTTTATATGTGGTATGAAATAAGAGTTTCATATGGAGGTTCTGTTACCCTAGAAACTTCTCCATTTGGGGGATGTTTATTTCTTGAGGTATAGTTGACATTTGACTCCATTTCCTGTGCCTTTCTCAATGCCTATCATGGGGATCTGCACTAATAACTCACACTAAATGAATAAATGAATAAATGAACATAAGTATCTAAGACCTCTGATCTATCCCAAGAGTCCTAGGAGTCCAGGAGCTGAGTAACCAGGTTTTCTTCAAATTTGCAGGTGCAGCCAGTGTCATCATCGGCCACCCTCTGGACACAGTTAAGGTACAGTAGCCCTAGTTTCCCATTATCTCTTGAAGGAGTTTATATTGAGTAGGCCTTCAAGAATGTCCCTGCTATGTCTGATCACAGAGAGCTTCCCATTTGGGATAGGTTCCCTAAGACAGCCAGCAGGCTGGTTTGACAGGAACCTGGTTTGTAAATAACCCAAATATTATTGCTTAGCAGTGATTTGTTTTTGTGAATTTTCTGTTTCTTCCTCCAGGTTATTATGATGTATGGGGGAGGGGACTGGAGCATCCAGCTCATGAGCTGGGGAGGAGTGGCGCACACTGGTGAGGGTCCCGTTCTAGGTCCCTGGGAATGCATCAAGTATAAGGTAGCATTTGAGCCACAGATTGACGTTTAGATTGTGAGAGATTGAAAAAAATATTCCAGGCAAGGGAACAGTATATACCATGTGGGTCACAGTCCATGGGTACATGCTTCAGAAAGGCCAGCATGACCACTTTTTGCTGATGTATCAGGTTTCTGGCAATAGCTATAGATCATAATCCAGAAAAGAAAGGTCAGTACTCAATGATCAGAAACCTCAAACCACACTTTAAATTTCTGTACAGAGGTTGGGACTAGGGAGCCATTATAACTTACATGAGGTGTGAGAATTCTGAAGCAGCAGGGCTATTTGTCATGGGGTCAACCAAGCCTCATCTTGCTATGTGTATGTAGAAATTAAGGCTTGAAAAGGAAAAAAAAAAAGACTTGCCTCAGGTTACATAGTATGTTAAAAGCACTGGAGTACAAGGTGCTGTGAAGGACATTATATATATATATATATATATATATATATATTTAAAATTTTTTATTAGTAGGGGCCAGGCAGTGGCACACCTAGTTAAGCACACACATTATAATGTGCAAGGGCCCAAGCTAAAGCCCCTTGTCCCCATGTTGACATGGGAAGAAACTTCATGAATTGTGAAGCAGGGCTGCAGGTTTCTCTTTTCTTTTGCCATCTCCCCCTTACCTCCCAATTTCTCTATGCCTCTATCCAAAAATAAAATACGTAAAAATTAAAAATAAATAAAGAGTTCTATACCCAATCCCTCTATCGGAAGCTTCACTATTCTTTATCCCTCTGGGAGTATGGACCAAAATGCTTTATGAGATGCAGAAGGTGGAAGGTTTAGCTTCTGTAATTGCTTCTTTGCTGGAAATGGACATTGGCAAGTTGATCCATACCCTCAGCCTGTTTCTATCTTTCCTTAGTGGGTTAGGGAAAGGTGAGATTCCTGGACAGAATGGTGAGGTTGTCTCTTTGGGGATGTCTGGATGGTGTCATGGTAGCATGTGCAATTTGGTGGCTGAAAGGCAGTAAGATATAAAGCAGGACAAATTGTTTAATAAACAGAAACCCAAACGTAGAAATAGAGCAGATGAAATTAGGGTTCTTTGAGTGGGAAGAAGCTAGGAAGTAGATTTTAAATATATTTCAAGGGATCCATGACTTTAATAATTTTTGCCTGAGCCTCATAGCAAATATGCAAGTGGGCTAAAAATACTGCCTGATAAGATGGTGTCATAGTTTTTTTTTTAGATTTTTATTTATAAAAAGGAAACACTGACAAAACCCATAGGATAAGAGGGATACAACACCACACAGTTCCCACCACCAGAACTCTGTATCCCATTCCCTCCCCTGATAGCTTTCCTATTCTTTTTTTTTTATTTTTAATTTAATTTAATTTTATTTATTTATTCCCTTTTGTTGCCCTTGTTGTTTTGTTGTTGTAGTTATTATTGATGTCGTTGTTGTTGGATAGGACAGAGAGAAATGGAGAGAGGAGGGGAATACAGAGAGGGGGAAAGAAAGACAGACACCTGCAGACCTGCTTCACCGCCTGTGAAGGGACGGGCCTGCAGGTGGGGAGCCGGGGACTCGAACCGGGATCCTGACTCCGGTCCTTGAGCTTAGCGCCACCTGCGCTTAACCCGCTGCACTACAGCCCAACTCCCAGCTTTCCTATTCTTTATCCCTCTGGGAGTATGGACCCAGGGTCATTATGGGGTGCAGAAGGTGGAAGGTCTGGCTTCTGTAATTGCTTCCTCACTGAACATGGTCATTGCCAGGTCGATCCATACTCCCAGCCTATCTCTCTCTTTCTCTAGTGGGACAGGGCTCTGGGCAAGTGGGGCTCCAGGACACATTGGTGGTGTCCTCTGCCCAGGGAAGTCCAGTTGCCATCATGTCAGCATCTGGAACCTGGTGGCTGAAAAAAGTATTAAAGTGTTAACATATAAAGCCAAACAAGGGGGGTCCGGCGGTGGCGCAGTGGGTTAAGCGCATGTGGTGCAAAGCGCAGGGACTGGCGTAAGGATCCCGGTTCCAGCCCCTGGCTCCCCACCTGCAGGCTCGTCCCTTCACAGGTGGTGGAGTAGGTCTGCAGGCGTCTATCTTTCTCTCCCCCTCTCTGTCTTCCCCTCCTCTCTCCATTTCTCTCTGTCCTATCCAACAATGAACGGACGACATCAACAATGGCAATAATAATAACCACAACGAGGCTACAACAACAAGGGCAACAAAAGGGGAAAAAATGGCCTCCAGGAGCAGTGGATTCATGGTGCAGGCACTGAACCCAGCAATAACCTTGAAGGAAAAAAGAAAAAAAAGTAAAACCAAACAAATCATTTACTAATCATGAACTAAAGGCTGGAATAGTTCAGATGAAGAGTTGTGGGGGTTTCCATTTTTTAAAATAGTCAGTAGGCCTATTTTAGGTATATTCCAAAGAGCCCATGACTATACTACTGTTTTTTCTTTTCTGAACCTGACATCTGATATGCAGGTGGATCCAAGTTATTGTCTGGAAAGATGATGTCATGGCTTAAAAAAGAACCAGAAACCTGGATCATGGAAGAGAGTAGCTCCCAAATATGGGAAAAATTGTATAAATATTGTTGACTATAAACCCCATTGATTTGATGTGATATGGAACCCATATTCAGCTTAGGAGCCTATGTGACCTCTGCACCCTGTAGATCTGAGCTTACATTCTGTGGTCATGAGTAGGAATGTTCCAAGCTGCCCCAATATCAGGATCCATCTTCCTCAGGTGGAAGATAGAGTATGTTGTCCAGCCTCCCTTCAGAGGATGAACAATTCTTTACTGTTGTTGATCCATGTTGAGGGCAAGGTCCTATGGGGGCCTATAAAGGAGGTCTATTGTGTTGCTCCTGATAGAGATGACCAGTAACAATGGAGAGAGTGATCTATTTCAGGTCTAGGCCTGTCATGTCTGTTTGAGAATCTCAGGACTCCCTGAAGTCCCTGAGCTCACAGCCCATGGTCCACAGCTGGGAACAATCTAGGCTGCGCTCATTTCAGTACCTGTCTTCTTCGAGTGGCAGAGTAAGCCGAAGGACATTCTTTCACTTTGCTAAATCCACTGCCACCTGTCTTCAGTGTTTAGTAGGACTCTGAGCAGTGCCTTAAGAACATGGCCAGAAATAGTCCCTAGCCCTGACTTTAATTAAGGTTTGTCTGAGTCCTTCCTGCACATAGCCCTTGTCAGATGGTTCCTGAAACATTGGTATGGTATGGTATGGTATGGTATGGTATGGTATGGTATGGTATGGTATGGTATGGTATGGTATGGTATTTTTAACTAGTACACTGCTCAGATCTGGTTTATAGTGGTGCTGGGGATTCAACCTAGGACCTTTGGTGCTTCAGGCATGACAGTTGTTTTATATAATCATTATGCTATCTCTCTAGCCTGCAACTTCCTTTCTGCACAGAACTCCTCTCTGTATGACTCTAGCATTTTCCAGGTCAGAGTCTAGACCTGCACTCTTCTGGATGAGGTGGTCAACCCATGTACCTTAATTATCTAGGAAGAAGTTGAGGTGCAGAGTTCAGAAGCCTACCCCAGACCTCAGAGCCAAGGTGTGGCAGTACTAGGACGTAAAGTTCAGAAGTGAACTTGACTCTAAGTCAGTCTACTTCATTGGCCAGTGCCTTCTCTACATTTAAATTCCCTGGAGAAATGAAGAACAACTACCAAATGGTTTTGCTCGTAGCTTGAATACACACACACACACACACACACACACACACACACACACATATGTATATGACTAAAACAACTGAACATACAAAAGCAATGGCAAGAAAACTATCTTTGAACTCTGTGAAAACTGTAACAGATATGGTGGAGGGTGGGGAGCACAATAATTTGGTGGAGGGTGTGGTGATTTACACACATCATGTGTAGGTGTGAAATTATAACCCCAAAATCTTATAAAAAATGTTAAATCATTAATGGAAAAAAAAACCCAGTAAATCTAAAAAGGGAGTAAGGAAGAAAAAGAATAGGCCCTGAGAAAAGATTGGAGTCCAATAGACCAATAGATATTTCTGTTATAAAGGCAGTTCCCAGAGTCACTTCTTTCTCCTTCTTCTCCTTCTTCACCATATCCTTCTTATTTTTTTAAATATCTTTTTTGTTCTTTTAAAGCCACTTCTTTTTTAAAATTATCTTTACTTACTAGATAGACATCCAGAAATTGAGAAGAAAAGGGGAGATAGAGAGGGAGAGAGACATACTGACGCATGCAGCACTGCTTCACCACTTGTAAAGCTTTCCCTCTGCAGGTGGGGTCCAAGGGCTTGAAGCCCGGTCCTTGACATTTTAACATGTGTGCTCAACCAGGCACGCCACCACCTGGCTCTGTCCTTCTCCTTGTCCTTCTCCTTCTCCTTCTTCTTCCTTTTTCTTCTTCTTTTTAGAGTAGAATTTTCTACTTTCCATTTCTAGCACAGTAGTTTTTTTCTCTCTCTCTCTTTTAAATATTTTATTTTAATGAGAGAAAGGTACATAAAGACCAGAGCACTATTCAGTTCTGGCATATGGTGGTGCTTGGGATTGAACCTGAGACCTCAGAGCCTCAGGAACAAAATTGTTTTGCAAAAACAATATGCTATCTTCCCAGCCCCAGAGACACATTTTCAAAGAAAAATATCTTGATATTGCTGCTGATCCTTTTGGGATATACTCTAGGACATACTGAGAGACTCTAGTCCAAAAAAGTTGGGGTGGGACTGAGAGTGCACTGAAAACAGGCTTAGATGGAGGGGAATTCTGTGACAGCCCCTAGGGACTGCAAGGGCTGGTGCAGGCCCATACTTATTTCAGGGGCAAGGCCCAAGGTCTGCCAACCAAGAAGGGGTAGTTCTGAATGGATTGCTTATTCAGAGCCCCAGAAAGGCATGTTTGCCAAGAATCCCTTGGATTTTATATGTGAGTTGGTGAACAATGTCAAGGAAGATAATGATAAAGTATCTGGTTTTTCTTAGGAATTAATTCAATGTCATGTACCTATTGAAGTGTCTGAGAGAAGGTGGTAGAGGGCAGCTGGTATTGTGGGGAGAGGAACCAGATTCCCACCTAGCTACCAGCACCTTTCTGCCTGGTACTATAACTGGATTCAGGCTTTGAGGACTAGCAGTGTGGGAAGCAGACAAGGGGACAGATGATTCTAGGAAATAGGCAATAATTAAGGAACACAGTACATGCAGGAGGCATTTGCAGACACCAGTAGGTACTGAGGAAACAGAGGTGATGATAGAGGCAGTGATTATATCAGAGGGCCAGAAACAGTGTATCTACAGAGGAGACAGATAAGTAAAGACTCACAGAACTCGGACCAGAGCCCTTATGCTGGAAGAGCCAGTGCAGTGACCCAAGGATGAGAATATCCTGAAGGTATGTTCTCAAGAAAAACAAAGAAGGTAAGCGTGTAGTGGAGGGAGGGGATGTAGTGAGTGTAAGGGTATAGCATTGGTATAAGAAGAAGTCCAGGGAGAATCAGGTGGGCATTGAGGCTTCGTCATCTGCCTCTTATAGGCCTCATAACACAGACACTGAATCACAGGGCAATACATTTTGACTCTGCCCAGTGTTTGCCTATATTCTTGCTGCCAGTGGACCAATGCAGTATATCAGGAGTGGGCCACTGCTGCCCAGAGATAGGTTCTTTTTAGGAACTCTCAGGGGTCCCCAGAATCTAATCCAGTCATGGTGTGCCTGAATTCTCTTCACCTTCCTCAGGGCTGTCAGATTTGCAGCTGGTAGCCTCTGATTCTCCATGTTCAAAGCATGACTTTAGCTGAGAATGGCATTGAGCAAGTGCCTGCTGAATGAATGATTTTTTCCTTCTCTACTGTGGCCAAGTGTCTGCTGTCTACTTCTCCATAGCTGGGCCTTGGCAGGCTCAGATGCTGTCATTGATGTCTCCACAGGAGTGCAAGTTGCTTTTGATCTTCCCCTTGCTCACCCAAACTCACTTAACCTGTTTCCAGTCTGTTCCATCCAGGTCTCACTTGACAAACCAGTCCTGGATAGTGTAATCAGTTGGGAGGCAGTGCCACCAGAAAACAAAACTTTGGAACATGCAGCTTCTAAGTCTGAATCCTGTTTTGATGACACCCTGCTTGTTGAATCTTCAGTTAAAAAGGACACAAATCCCTAGCGTGTAGACTAGACTTACATTAGAGAGTTGTTCAGGGTACTCAGTAGGCATTCAAAAGTGGTAGCTGCTATCTTATCAATATCATTCTATGTTAAATTTCTCTTATGTACTGTTACTGAATACTAGGATTCTGTGCTTATCACTAGGAAGTTAAGGTAGTTCAAAAGTCAAGATTAGTGCAAGAAAAATTAGTTTGTTTTCAGATGCTAACACCCTGAAAAGATGGGAGACTCATATCTCAGAAATCATCTTAACCTTAGCCCAGGGCCTGTGGTTTTATATAGAGAAGGAATAAGAATAGTGGGTGAGCAAGAGAAAGAAAGAGAGTACCAACTCTACAGTTGTCCATCTGGTTTAAGAAAGTTGATAAATCACCAGATCACAAACACCAAGTCAGGGCAACCTATTTCCTGCAAAAATCTGAGAGATGTTGTTAAGTACCCTCTAAAATCTATCTGGTGGGGCTCAGTGTTTAATTTGCTTTTGATTTCCCCCATCCACCCATGACTGGTTCCTAGCTAAGCAACACATAATGCATGTTCCATATGTAATAAAGACAGAGATAGATAGATAGAGGCAGACAGAGAGACATCATGGAAGAACAAGATGGAACTTCTAATATCTGTTGAGTTTATAATTACTACTCAATTGTTTTTGCCATGTCATATGAAACTCTCTGGATTGTAGCCAGCTTTGAATAATGTGTTTAAAATTCTAAGACTGAAAAAATAAAAATAAATTCATCTTTGATGGGTACTGGTAGATAGCATAATGGTTATGCAAACAGACTCTCAAATCCCAGGTTCAATCCCCGCATCACCATAAACCAGAGCTGAGCAGTGCTCTGGTAAAAAAAAAAAAATCACCTTTGGGGGGCCAGTATAGTGACACCTCAAGAGGCAGAGAATCATTCCTCCAAGTGGTTTCTTCAGTTGACAAACCATGACGCTAGTTATCTCTGTGTCAATAGAGTATAGAAAGTGACTGTTTCTGTAAAAACTAAGTTGACTTGAATGAAGTGAACTAATAATAAATAGTGGGAGTGAGATTTAACTGTAAAAATTGGAGAGATGTACTACTTTCTTTGAGTTGTTATAGCAAATGACTACAAACTAGGTGACTTAAAATACCCATTCAGGGGAACAGATGTCCAAAGTAAAGGTGTTGTCAAACTTGTTGTTTCTGGAGGCTCTGGAGAAATTTTCTTTCTAGCTGTAATCCTGAGCATTTCTTGGGTTAGGTTCATCCTCCAGTCTCTACTTCTATCTTCACATGACCTTCATCTCCACATCTCTGTTTAATTTCCCTCTTTGCATGTCTGTGCGTGTACATGTGTGTGTTTGTGTGTGTGAGTATGTATTTTCAATCTCCAAGCCTTCACCTTTTCAAGATGACTTTTCTTTTTTCAAATAGGAAGAGTGGTACAGGCAGGCAGCAAAGAAATCAGAGTACCAAAGCTTCCTTCAATGCAGTGGAGACTGGATTTGAACCTGGATTATATACGAGGCAAAGTGGTATACTATCCAAGTGGTCTATATTGTTAGACCCTCTTTTCTATCTTATATGGTTCAAATCAGGACCCATTCTTAACACAGGATGATTTTATATTAAGATTCTAATATTAGTTATATATTTCCAAGATCCTGTTTCCATATAAGGTCACACTAACAGGTTCAAAGAGGTAAACACTTAGACATAGCTTTTTGAGGAAAACAGTACAACTTGCTGGAGAAAACTTAAAAAAAATTAGAGTTTTTATGTCTCTTGTTTCATAAATGACAAATATCAACACCTAGTCTCTCTGGTCCTTGGTCTATTTCATGTCCCATATCACCATCTGACATACATATTTCCTCAGAAGTTACTTTTTTATTGACTTAACTTTTCCAATTTCAGCCTTTCTCAGTGTAAGTTTCTTTTTCTTTTTTTTAGAAACACAGAGAGAAAGAGAGGCACACATAAACACACACACACACACACACACACACACACACACACACACACACACAGAGAGAGAGAGAGAGAGAGGATGACCACAGCACTAAAGCATCCTTCTAAGTAGCATGCTATGTAAGTAAGCTATTTTGTCAACTCTACATTATTATTATTTGGGGGGAGTACTGGGGACCAAGCCCAGGACCTCAGATATTCATTCTACAATTGAAATACATCCTTATTCCTTCCATTTTAAAGCACAGATAGTAGTGTACAAACTATTAGTTGGATATAAACTATTCTACATCATTTTTTGTCAACTACTATTAGACAAAAAAATTGCATATTCACCTGGATAAAGACAGTAATCTCTTTTCTCCCCCCTAATGTTTATTTAAATTACTATGAACACATTCTTAGTGAAGATAGTGTTGGCTTACAAGAATATGTGTATTTCAGAAGTACAATTTCAATTTCATACCTCTACCAGATATTCATTGAAGTTCTTTTCTTCTCTTTTTTTCTTTATTGGGGGATTATGTTTTACAGTTGCCAGTGAATAAAATATTTTGTACATGCATAACATTTCTCAGTTTTCTATATAACAATTCTGTATTGTCATGTGGAAAATTCAGTGTAAGTTTCATGAGAGCAGGAAATTTATTTTCTCTGATGATGAATTCATTGTTCTCATTTGTCAGAACACTCACAATACTAGAAAAATAGGCACTCAAACAAATATTGGTTGAGTAAGTCAGTGGATACCATCTATGTATCCTGCTTGGAAGAATGCGACATGTTCTCTATGTATGTCTACATATATTTATGTGGGGGTTATGGAATCACTTAGATGATTGCTTGTCAAACTATTATCCATTCCCGTGATGATGGTTTTGAGCTCAGGGGAGGGGTGAGTGAAGAGGAGAGAGAGTCCAAAGGAAACTGTAGCCATACATGTAATATTGACTTTTTAAAAATTAAAATAATGTATTATGTTAGATGTATGCTTTAAATTTTTTTTATTTTATTTATTTTTTTATTTAAGAAAGGATTAATTAACAAAACCATAGGGTAGGAGGGGTACAACTCTACACAATTCCCACCACCCAATCTCCATATGCCACCCCCTCCCCTGATAGCTTTCCCATTCTCTATCCCTCTGGGAGCATGGACCCAGGGTGGTTGTGGGTTGCAGAAGGTAGAAGGTCGGGCTTCTGTAATTGCTTCCCCGCTGAACATAGGCATTGGCTGGTCGGTCCATACTCCCAGTCTGCCTCTCTCTTTCCCTAATAGGGTGTGTCTCTGGGGAAGCGGAGCTCCAGGACATATTGGTGGGGTCTTCAATCCAGGGAAGCCTGGCCAGCATCCTGATGGCATCTGGAACCTGGTGATTGAAAAGAGAGTTAACATACGAAGCCAAACAAATTGTTGAGCAATCATGGACCCAAAGCTTAGAATAGTGGAAAGGAAATGTTAGGGGGTACTCACTGTAAACTCTAGTGTACTTCTGCTTTCAGGTATATATTTTGCACTAGTTTATTGATACGTGTGAACATATGCTCTCTCTTACAGAACCTGGTCTATATCTAGGTTTTGGGACTTTGTTAGAAAGTGATCCAACTGGGATGGAATTAGAGAATACTGTGAAAGGAAAGATCTCACCCAAGTAATGAAGCTGAAGGGTTGTCATTCCACACGTGAAGTCTCTGGACACAGTCTGAGCTGAATCATGTTGAGGTGGCAATCGTTGCATTGATTAGGTTGCGATAGGCAGATGCAATATTATTTTGGGATTGGGAGAGGCATGTGGGAAAGTGCGCCCTATACTAAGGTTCCAGGACTGGTTGAAATATAGGCTCTATAGTGGAGATGTGAGGTTCCTGCTGTCTTAGGGTTCAAAAATACAACCGATAGTTAATGTTATCATCACATTATTTGGTAATTGGGTTAACTTTGAAAAGTCCTTTTGTTATGGTTTGCTGTACAGTACCCAGTATCTTGTATATAGCTGTATTGGATGCTTCTGATCTAGTCCGCATATCAAATACACAGCCTATATATTAAAAAGGTTCAGTTTGTGTTTTCTGTGGTGTCAGTTGTGATATCTCCTGTATCGTTGACAATTCTATTAATTTGAGTCTTCTCTCTTTTTTGTTTGGTGAGTCTGGCTAGGGGTTTGTCAATTTTGTTTAATCTTTCAAAGAACCAACATTTGGCTTCATTGATCTTTTGTATGGTTCTTTTATTTTCGATGTTGTTTATTTCTGCTCTAACTTTAGTGATTTCTGTCCTTCTGGTTGCTTTAGGGTTCCTTTGTTCCTCTTCCTCTAAGTCCTTGAGGTGTGTAGTAAGTTCGTTCATTTGGGCTTCTTCTTGGTGTTTAATATGTGATTGTATAGCTATAAGTTTCCCTCTCAGTACTGCTTTAGCTGTGTCCCAAATATTTTGATAGGTTGTGTCTTCATTTTCATTAGTTTCCAGGAACATTTGAATTTCCTGTTTGAGTGAGTGTCTGACCCAGTGGTTCTTAAGGAGCATGTTGTTTAGTTTCCAAATTCTATGTCTTTTAATAATTTTCTGTTTGTTGTTAAAAGTTAGTTTTACTCCACTGTGGTCTGAGAAGATACTTGGGATGATTTCAATGCTCTTGAATTTATTGATGCTGTCTTTGTGACCTAACATGTGGTCTATCCTTGAGTATGTGTTGTGTGGATTTGAAAAGAAGGTGTATTCCAGTTTTTTGGGGTGGAGGAGTCTGAAAATGTCCAAGAGGTCTAGTCTGTCAATCTCTTCATTCAATTCTCTTATATCTTTATTGGTTCTCTTCTTTGTTGATCTGTCTAAGTGTGAGAGTGGGGTATTGAAGTCTCCCACTATTATTGTATTACTATTGATGTATTTTTGAAATTCTTTCAATAGGTGTTTAATGTATTTAGATGGTCCCTTGTTGGGTGCATAGATGTTAATAATTGTTAGGTCTTCTTGGCTGATTGATCCTCTTATCATTATGTAATGTCCTTGCCTATCTTTTATTACTTTATTTAATTTAAAATCTATCATGTCTGAGATGAGAATGGCTGTTCCTGCCCTTTTTTGTGGACCGTTAGCCTGTATGATAGTTTTCCATCCTTTCACTTTAAGTCTGTGTTTATCTTGTTGTGACAGATGGGATTCTTGCAAGCAGCATATGGTTGGGTTATGTTTTCTGATCCATCCCCCCACCCTGTGCCTTTTGATGGGTGAGTTTAAGCCATTGACATTTATTGATATTATGGATTTAATGTATTGTAGTGCCATTGTTCTAAAAAACAATTTGTTTGCTCTGATATATTACAAGTATTATAGTGATGTTCTTGTTTATAAGAGGTCTTTTAATACCTCTTTCAGGGCCGGCTTGGTGATAGTTGCCTCCTTTAACTGTTGTTTGTCTAAGAAGGTTTTGATCCCTCCATCTAGCTTGAATGAAAGTCTAGCAGGATATATAATCCTTGGTTGAAACCCTTTTTCATTCAGGGCTCGATAGATATCTTGCCACTCCCTTCTGGCTTTTAGAGTTTGAGTTGAAAAATCTGCAGAAAGTCTTATGGGTTTTCCCCTGTATGTGACTTTTTGTTTCTCTCTTGCAGCCTTTAGGATCCTTTCTTTATCCTTACTTCTTCTCATTGTGACTATGATGTGTCTTGGTGTTTTCAGGTCTGGGTTGATTCTGTTTGGTACTCTCTGGGCCTCTTGCACCTTGATATCCTTTCTGTTATTCAGGTCTGGGAAATTTTCTTGTATTATTTCCTCTAGGATGTTTGCTTCCCCTTCCTCTCTTTCTTCCTCTGGCAGGCCAATTATACGAATGTTACTTCTTTTGAGATCATCCCATATGTCTCTGTTGTTGTTTTCAGTGTCTCTCAATCTCTTTTTAAGCTCTTTCACCTCTTTCTTAGTTTTCTCTAACTCATCCTCTGTCTGACTAATTCTGTTTTCTGCTTCTGTTAGTCTGCTTTCCCTTGCCTCAGCTTCTTTCTTCATTACAGCTATTTCAGCTTTCAGTTCTCTAATTGTCTCAAGATAATCAGTATTTTCCTTGGGGGTCTCAACTGTTGTTTCCCTAATACTGCCATTTCTTTCCTCCAATGTTGTTTTCATTTCTGTGATTAATAAGTTTATTATTGCTTGCATACTTTTCTTATCTATGGTTACTTCTGACTGATTTGTGGTTTCTTCTGGGCTCTTGTCTTCATTCATTGGGGTAGCAGTTTTATTTGTTTTTAATCTACCCATTTTTTTTTAATTTATGTGTTTCTCTCTCTTTTTTTTTTTAATGTTCTGTTGTTCCTCAGTTGTTGTGTTTTGAGCACAAGTAACACTGTACTAAATACCTTTATGACAATTGCACTCACCAACCTCCGGAATAACCGTAGCAACTGAAGTAAGTATTGAAGGAGTTTAATCGTTACCAGTTAGCCAAACAATTTCTCCAGTCCGTGAAAAAATAGTAACCAAATCCCAGTGAAGAAAGAGAAAAGGAAGAGAGGATAGCAAGAATAGACAGTTATGCAAATTTACTATCCAGTGTATATTCTAAGGGTAACAAGAGTGTAAAGGGAACTAGAGCAGAGATACACACATAGAGAGTCCACTCTGGGTCAGATTTCTTCCCCAAAGTAATTCACAAATTCAGAAAGGCAAAGAAGAAAGAAGTGTATGACAAGATTAAAAAAAAAAAAAAAAAAAAGAGAGAGAGATTGAGAGAGATAAGAGAGAGAAAAGGGAGAAGATAGGAAGAAGAGTTGTAATTAAAGAGCAGTGCGAGGAACTTCCCAAATGTGTATCAGTGAATTAACAAAAAAAAAAAAAAAAAAAAAAAAACCCTGTTTGGTGGTATGGGGTATCCTGCTAGTAGCTGGTCCCAGGCACTGCTTATGGGGGGAGGGGGGGCGGCGGGAAGGATGTATGCTTGAAAATTAAAAGGAAGAAAAAAGAATTTTTTCCCCCTACTCTAATTCTTAACCCAAATTAAGTTATAGAAACATCCTTGGTATGACCGTTATGGCCCCTTATTGGATGGCCTGCTAAAGGCAGAAAATCCTATTGTTTACACGAGATGTGTCCGGAGCTCAAAGGCTGGCCACTTCTGCTTCTCCGGGCGCCATTTTCCGGGAAACCCCGCCCTCCAGACTTTTTTAAAGGATTTCTCAAAAATGAAAACTAGCTCCAAGTCCTTTGATCCAATGAGAGCTATACTCAAGAAGTCTTTGGATCCACCCTCAGGGTCGCGGTGGACCCTGGCAACTCCCAAGAGGCAGCCCCCGAGCTAAAGTGCTCTCTCCGGGTCCTCTGCCCGCCGCGCTCTGCAACCGGCGGAGGAGCCGCCTTCCCGGGCGGGCGGAGGACAATGCCCGGCGCACTCGCCTTGCCTGGCGCCGCCTGGGAATTCTGGCGCCCCGCTAGTCCGTGTCACCTTTGCTCTAATTGTTAACCCAAATTAAACTGTAATAACTTCTTTGGTGCCCCCCCCCCTTATTGACTGGCCTGCTAAAGGCAGAAAATCCTACCTTTGCCGACGATGCTATCAGAGCACTCGCTGTTAGCGACTTCTCAGGCCGTCGCCATATTACCTCCTCAGTTTGTGTTTTGAAAAACTTTGAGACATACAATTAATTTTCCCCCTCTCATATTAATTAACTAGTGATTTATATGTCTGCATTTTGCTAGGAGTGTACATAAACACCATTCCCATCACCCAAAGACTGTGACCCATCCCTCCCACCCACTCCTACCCCCACTGGCCCAGGAAGCTGCATGTCTACCCCTCACCACTGGGTTTTTACTTTGGTGCCCTACTTACAATTTGGTCAGGTCCTGCTTTTAGTTTCCCTTTCAGGTCTTCTTAGTCAACTTCTGTTGAGGAGTGGGATCATCCCATACTCATCTTTATCTTTCTGACTTAGCTCACTTAACGTAATTCCTTCTAGCTCTGTCCAAGATGGGTCAGAGAAGGTGGGTTCATTGTTCTTGATAGCTGCATAGTATTCCATTGTGTATATATACCACAGCTTTCTCAGCCACTCATCTGTTGTTGGGCACCTGGGTTGCTTCCAGGTTTTAGCTATTATGAATTGTGCTGCTATGAACATAGGAGTACACACCTCTTTTTGGTTGGGTGTTATGGAGTCCTTGGGGTATAACCCCAGGAGAGGAATTACTGGATCATATGGAAGGTCCATGTCTAGCCTTCTGAGAGTTTTCCAGACTGCTCTCCACAGAGGCTGGACCAATTTACATTCCCACCAACAATGTAAAAGGGTTCCTCTGTCCCCACAACCTCTCCAGCATTTGTTGCTGCTGTCCTTTTTGATATATGCCATTCTTACAGGAGTGAGGTGGTATCTTAGTGTTGTCTTAATTTGCATTTCTCTGACAATCAGTGACCTAGAGCAGTTTTTCATATGTTTGTTAGCCTTTTGGATCTCCTCTGTAGTGAATGTTTTGTTTACATCCTCTGCCCATTTTTGGATGGGGTCATTTGCTTTTTTTGGTGCTAAGTTTGCTGAGCTCTTTATATATTTTGGTGATTAGTTTCTTGTCTGATATATGGCATGTGAAGATCTTCTCCCATTCTGTGAGGGGTCACTTTGTTTGTTTCATAGTTTCTTTGGATGTGCAGAAGCTTTTCAATTTGATGTAGTCCCATTGGTTTGTTTCTGCTTTAGTCTTCCTTGCAATTGGCTTTGATTCATTAAAGATGTCCTTGAGGTGTAGGTGGGAAACTGTTTTACCATTGTTTTCCTCTAAGTATTTGATTGTTTCTGGTCTGACATCTAGGTCTTTGATCCATTTGGAGTTGATTTTTGTTTCTGGTGAGAGAAAGTGGTTCAATTTCATTCTTCTGCATGTTACAACCCAGTTTTCCCAGCACCATTTATCGGAGAGAGCCTCCTTTTTCCATTTAATGCTTTGGGCCCCCTTATCAAAGATTAGATGTCCATAGGTGTGGATGCTTTAAATTTGCCAAAAAAAAAAAAGTTACACTAATCCCAGTTTATTGTGGAAAAGTTGAGAATGGGAGACTATTTCAGTGGATAAGTTTTACCTCAGAGATCATCATTAAAGATGTCTGTTCTTTCATGGCTTTCTCCGCTTCTCTGTAAAATAAGATTAGGCTTTGGGATTTTTGTTTGATTTTTAATTTTTTATTATCTTTATTTATTTATTGGATAGAGACAGTCAGAAGTCAAGAGGAAGGGTTGATAGAGAGGGAAAGGGACAGAGAGACACTTGCAACACTGCTTCACCACTCCCAAAGTTTTCCCCCTAAAGGTGGGGATTGGGGTCTTGAACCCAGGTCCTTGTGCATTGTAACATGCTCAACTAGGTGTGCCGCCACCTGGACCCCCAGGCTTTGGGTTTAGTGTGAATGTTAGTCTGCAACCTGGATCTTATCTTACCAGTAGGCCCTGGGTTCCAGAGACTAGGGTAGGATCTCCTCCTCTGGGAGCTCTCACAGCTTCTTTTTACTCACTATAGCAAGTTGTTTGTCTTAAAGTGTTTTGATTGAAAATTAAGAACTACACCTCTTAAAAGAGGCAGAACCCATTGAGGAAGAGGACAGAGACTGCCCTCGGCACTTTGGAGGATTTGCTCAGAACTTCCATGTCTGCCAGCTGCTGGTCTGGTCATAATGCTTGTCTCTATCACAGGACACCATGGCATCAGCCACCCCACCCCCATTCATCTCGTGTGTGCCAAGGGCACAGTGGCTCTGGAGAGAGTAGTAGAGACAGCCCTCCTTTAGAAGGGAATCCAAATAAACCCTGAGTAAGCAAATAGATGATACAGTACAACATATAAACCCAAATGCAAAAGAGGAATAAGAACTGGAAGTTTGAGTGGAACATGAAGGGGCGGAGGGATACAGGTAGAGGACAGAATACCCACCTGTCCTGGAATGAAATCCAGTCTTCTTACTGTTGATGAAACTCAGCATCTCGGGACAGTGGAGACATGCATCTTCTCTGCCTAGACCCTCACATCCTTCCTCTCTCCACAGACTCGCCTCCAGGCTGGCATTGGTTATGGGAACACACTCAACTGCATCCGAACGGTGTTCAGGAGGGAGAGTGTAAGTGGGGGATATTGTATTCAGATCTCAGGGCCTCCCCTGAAACAGGGCAATGCTCACCCAGGGCTAGGACTGTGTTCACAGAGCTCACACCAGAATATCAGGTGGGATTCCTGTTTACTTCCATTCTTCATGTTTGCTTCTTCCTACTTGTCTCCACACCCTCAAATGGTATGTGTGGGTGTGTCGGGAGTCGGGCAGTAGCACAGTGGGTTAAGCGCAGGTGGCACAAAGTGCAAGGACCTGCATAAGGATCCTGGTTCAAGCCCCCAGCTCCCCACCTGCAAGGGGGTCATCATCTCACAAGCAGTGAAGCAGGTCTGCAGGTGTCTATCTTTCTCTCCCCCTCTCTGTCTTCCCCTCCTCTCTCCATTTCTTTCTGTCCTATACAACAACAATGACATCAATAACAACAACAATAATAACTACAACAATAAAACAACAAGGGCAAAAAAGGGGATAAGTGAATAAAAATAAATAATATGTGTCACCTTAGCTTACTCCTGCCACCTAGTACACTATAATTTTGGGGGAGGGGGCAGGGGACAGGGGACAGGAGAATAACTGTTTTTTTCTTCTCTGGAGAAAAATCTCTGTGATATTTAGAATCACAGTGTGGAAAATTCCTGCAAAAACAGGGTGAATTGACAGTTTTTTTAAAAACCAAATGAGTGGCCAGTGACCCAAGTGCTCATAGGCATCCCTTTATCTGTCCTTAAAGGACTTTCCAGATGCCAGGAACACACCTCACTTGAGACTAAGGGTTCTTTTCAATGGGAAAAACCTAAATGACCTTTGTAGATGCTTCTGTTGTCCTTCATGAGAAGTAGCAAGTACTAAGGGGCTGGGATAGTGCTGCACTCAATTAAGCAGTCAAGGTTCGAGTCCCTAGCTCCCCACCTGCAGGGGAGGTTGCTTCATAAGCAGTGAAGCAGGGCTGCAGGTCTCTCTCTCTCTGTGTCTCTGTCTCTCTCTATCTCCCCCTTCTGTTTCAATTTCTTTCTCTTTCCTGTCCAATTAAAAAAAACTATGGCTGCTAGGAGCAGTGGTTTTGTAGTGCTGGTACCGAGCTCCAGTGATAACCCTGAAGGAGAAAAAAAAAAAAAAAAAAAAAAAAGCAAGTACTTTCAGACTTCCCAAGTGCCTTCTTTGGAGAATTTTTTTTTAATTGAGAGTAAAATGAGATGTTGGTTGAAGAAATGACCAAATGTCAACCCCAAGTTTTTCCTGGGGTTATAAGTAATATGACCCCAGGGTTACACATTGTGTCCATTAGGCCCCACAAGAGGAAGTCCCTGAGGTCAAGTGCTGCTTGCCTGCATCTGGGACTTCCCCTGAGATGAAACGTGACTGTACCATTGTGTTGTTCTAACACTTAATTGACTGCTTTCAAAACAGGGCAGGCACTGCAAACCTATTACTGACTGTTATGAATAGTGTGTGATTCCTTAGGATCCTGAAAGATGACCATTGATTCTCCTTCTTGGCACACATTCCCTGTGGTCTGCCAGATAGCACTTTAGCTGTCTGAGCTTCTGGGTATCTTCCAGGGCCATGAGTGTTCCAGTGTTCCTCTGAGATACAACGGCTCAGAGCCAAATGGAGCCCAAGTTATCTGAGGGAACTCACTGTGGAGGTCCAGCTTAAACTGCATGTGTGTGAATGTGAGGGTATGTGGTGTATGTGGCTGTGTGTGTGTGTGTGTGTGTGTGTGTGTGTGTGTGTGTGTGTGTATGTGTGACCTACCTTTGGCAGCTTGAATATATGCACACAGGTCAGGGTTTGGATGCAGCCTGGGTTTGGTATAACAGCTTCCTGGTGCTTGTTTACCTTTGGCATGGTGCTGAAATGTCTTTGCTGCCCTTATGCCTCCAAAGGACTGTGGAATTTTCCAGCTATCAGAGGACATACATGGTACTGAGAATCTCAACATCCAGCAGCCTCTCCTAGTCTCCTGTGTCCAATATATGTGCAGACCCCTCTTCCTGGTGTGTTCTCCCACCTGGGGACTTCCCACTCCAGCTCTTCTATGAACAGACATCCCTGCTCAGGGACACCCAGCTACAGACTGTCCCTACACATGTCCCTTTGTACAGGCTAACACACTATATTCTGTCAATTTGTCTGTCTGGATACCCCCTTCTCCTACTCACACAATGTGAGGTTGGTGTGGGAAGGGAATTTCTTTCTTCTTGTCCTCCAAAGTCTGGCATACAGTAAGAGCCTGATATTGCTTTTGTCTGAGCAGTAAATGAGGAGGGTATTGTGGTGCTTGGTAAACCTGCCACCTTCTCAGACACCACAGGCTCCCCATAGGTCGCAGTCTGATTTCTTTCCAACACAAGAACACTACCACCCTGGTGGCAAGTATAGCTTCTGATTCCCAGCATAGCAATGCTTAGGGTACAAAACTTCATACAACTCATTCTTCCCTAAGGCAAGAAAGTCAGACCCATGAGAGGAGAACAATTCCACCCACTTCTCTGTCCCATCAGCCTCCTCTTTTATTCTCTTCATTAGCATGCATTTTACATTTATTTATTTATTTATTTGCCACCACAGTTATCACTTGGGCTCAGTACTTCCCTGATAAATTTACCCCTCTTGGTAGCCTTTGTATCACTTTTTTCTTTCTTTCTTTAATTTGACAGGACAGAGGGAAATTGAGAGAGGAGAGGGGAGATGGAGAAGGAGAGGGGTAGGGAGAGGGAGAGGAAAAGTTTACTTCCTGCAGGTGTGGGCTGGGGCCTTGAACTTGGTTCTTTGTGCATGTTAGCATGAATGCATCACTATCTGTTTTCTAGCATATATATATATATTATATGTATATAATATATATTAGTAATTTAATAATGATCAACAAGATTGTAGGATGAGAGGGGTAATGTTCCACACAATTCCCGCCACAAGGATTCCTCATCCCATTCCCTCCACTGGAAGTTTCCCTATTCTTTATCCCTCTGGCAGTATGGACCAAATCTCTTTATGAGCGGCAAAAAGTGGAAGGTCTGGCTTCTGTAATTGCTTGTCTGCTGGATATGGGCATTGGCAGGTCTGCCCATACTCCCATCCTGTTTCTATCTTTCTCTAGCGGGGTAGGGCTCTGGGGTTCCAGGACTTACTGGTGAGGTCATCTAACATATGTTTTTTTTAATTGACCTTTCTCTGCTGTCATCCACCAGAGCTAGAGGCTCTGGGAGGGTCTGTGCTGGGAACAGCTCAGGGAACTTGCTGTCAGATCTCAAACAGTCTCCTCCTGGGCTTCCCTACAGGTCTTTGGCTTCTTCAAGGGCATGTCCTTCCCCCTCTCCAGCATTGCTGTCTACAATTCAGTGGTGTTTGGGGTCTTCAGTAACACAGAGAGGTTTCTCAGCCAGCACCACTGCAGGGAGCCAGAGGCCAGCCCGCCCCGCACCCTGTCTGACCTACTCCTGGCCAGCATGGTGGCAGGTGTGGTCTCTGTCGGGCTGGGCACACCTGTGGACCTCATCAAGATCAGACTGCAGATGCAAACACAACCATTCCGGGAAGGTAAGTGGCTCTCCGTGGGATCTCATGTCTGGGAAGCTATGCCATTTTCCTAGTTCAAAGGATCTGGAATATAATTTTCCATATTCTTTTTATTGAATATGGTATCTGTATTGTCACATGAGAGTTTGTAGTTTTTATTATTATTATTATTATTATTATCTGTTTACTTATTGGATAGAGACAGTCAGAAATCAAGAGGGAGGGGGGAGATAGAGAGGGAGAGACAGATAGACAGACAGACAGACAGACAGACAGAGAGACACATGCAGCCCTACTTCACCACTCATGAAGCTTTGCCACTGCAGGTGGAGACCAGGGCTTGAACCTGGATCCTTGTGCATTGCAACGTGTGCTCAATCAGGTGCGTTACCACCTGGTCCATAGGGTTTTTTTTTTCCCTCTAACTTGTTTGTTTATTTATTTATTTGCAGCACTAAAGGACAATTCCACTATTCTCTGATCAATTTTATTTTACTCATTTTATTTAAGATAGAGATGAACAGACAGAGAGGGACAGAGAGGGGGCAAGACACAGAAAGAAGAGGTACATGAACATCACACCATCATCTGTGGCATTCCCCTTAGGGTCCTAGTGCTTATCATGGTACCAGCACTCAAGCATGGGCTCTGTGGCTCAAACTCACATCTTTCTTACTCCAAAGCCTACACTCTTAGCCACTCCAACGAGTGGCAGTTGTGGGAGACAGTGCAAAATGCACTCTGTCTATGCCTTAAAACAAGGACTGAAACACCGAGAGTCATGAGCAAAGAAAAAGTTTTACATATATATATACATATATATACATACATATATATATATATATGTATGTGCAAGAGTATAAGCCAGCAAGCACACCAAAGGCAATCTTCAGAGCCTTTTTATACATTACAGGACATAGGAACAACCTGTCTTTATCCCCTTTGGTGGGAGGGAATTGGTTCATAGACTAACCACATTCAGGAAAAGGGGATGGGAACAGATATTAGGAGAGAGGCACGGATCTACTATAATGGGAAAGGAAGTGCAAGGAAGGGTATTTTGGCCAGGACAATGTGGCTATACTGAGAAATAGAGATTGAGGAAGGGGCTGGGAAGTCTAAGTTAAGTTTGAAGAAAAGCAGGCATGGTTGTAGTCACATAAACATGTAAAATCAGGGGTGTGTAGTCAAGCTTCATTGATAGACATCAATGAAAAGGCTATAACCAAATGGGCTATTTCCCACACAGTGGTGGGCTCTCCCACTTAAACGGGTCCTAGGACACAAATGGGCCATTTTTGCTCACCCTCACCTGCTCTTGGCTCTTGACATTCAGTTTACAGTTTCATTTCTTGATGTGCTATATAACCACATTTGTACCACAAGCTGCATCTATCACCTCATCCTTTCTGAGAATGAGATTTCTTCTCCCGAAAGTGTTTTGGTAAAGAAGAATGGAAAGGTCTGGAAACATTTTCTCTTCAGAGTCAAAATTGCCAACTCTAGAAGAATGATTGAAGGTGGGGGTTGAAGACAAATGTCAGTACTTTTCAGAGAAGGGTGTTGGTTCTCAGCTTTCATTTCTCTTCATCTTGTTCTAGACCTTGGTCTCCTTTCCTCAGCCTCTTAATGGAAGTTCTGAATGAATGGTCTTTCCCATAACCTCTGTCTTATTACTGTTCATGCTCACGTATAAGACCTCTTTCCCTGGCAGCCTTCTGAATGACCTCCATGTGACCCTTCCGTCCAGAAGGTTGGACTGAACTCTATCCGATAGCTTGTGTCTCTCCAGCCTAACACCTCTCTTACCCAAGGCCAGGAACCTTCATTAAGCTTACACTAGCCTACCCAATCCTGGAGGTGTCTGGGCTACACATTCTTTGAGCACAATAATTATGCTCCTGACTTATGCTCTGGGAGGGCCTGGGACCCAGATGCCCAAAGTAGGCTAACCACATCTGCTGGACTGGGAAACTGGGCACCCAGTACTCCAGAGCCTGTGGTCAGTTGGCATGTATGTATGTATGGAGGGGGAGAGTACAGGATAATAAATTGAACACCCAGAGGTTCACAGAGCACACCTACAAAAGGAAAAATATATTGCCATCTTAGAATAAGGAAAGTCATCAAAAAAGAAAAAGCAAATGAGGATAAGGTAAGAAAGTTATGGGGTAACACCTAGAGAAAAACATCATAAGGGTACCAGAAGAATATTTCTGAAGAAATATCAACTATGAATTTCCCCTAAGTTGAAGAAGGAAATAGACCCTTAGAGGAAGCTCCAAGAAAAACAAATACAAACCTAAACTCACAGATACTTAATAAATACTGGAAAAGATAGAAGATTAAAAGCATCTAGAGAAAACTCACAGAGATACCTATGAGAAAGCTGCCATAAGACTATCAGCTGATTTCTTAACAGAAACTGCAGGACATGTTTCAAATGTCAAACATGTCCATCCAAGAATACTCTGTCCTGCTAGTTTATCAAGCAGGTGTGAAGAAGTAATGATGAGATTTTTGAAACTAATAGCAGTTGAAGAAATCAATTAACACTATACCATCCCTTCAATAAATGTTAGTAGTGCTTACATAAAGTGAAAATGCATAATATTCTCTCTCATATGAAGTCAATGTAGAATCAAATCAAAGAAACAAGCAGACCAATGAAGACATGGCTCTGATATCAAACTACAGAGAGGGAGTGGAGTGCAAGGGTATAATGGGTTCAGTGGACTTTGTTGGAGGAATATTGGTGCTTTAATATGGGTGAAGTATGAAAAACATTTTGAAGAGGTGAGAATTTGTACTTCTAAAACATTTATAGTCTTTTAAACCATGAATAAAAATACTACTCAATAAAATTAACTCATTGCAGTTTTTTTTTAATTCCAAAAAAGAAAGAAAAATACATCTTCACTTTGATCTGCTTGTTTTATTGAGTGTCTTGGTACAATTTAGTTTTGTCAAAGGTCTATACCTATAAGAAGTGTTTGACACTGTCTGGGTCTGGTCCTATCGCAAAGACATAGGGTATGTTGCTAACTTAAAACCCAAAAGCCCTGACTTGAGGCTGGTTATTTACTCTGTTCCCTATTTCATAAGAGCTTATATGGGGACTGGTAAAATATTTCACCTGAGAAGGAACCTTTTTTACCATGTGCACAACTCAAGTTCAAGCCCCTGGTATACAGCATAGGAGTAGTATGACACTGGAAGAAGTGTTGACAGTGTGAATCTCTCCCTCTCGTCTCTCTGCTCCTCTGTCTCTCTTCTTATCTTAAAAACAACTGCTAAGGTGCCGGGATAGCCTGAGGGTACTTCTTCCCGAGCTAGTGCTCTCTGGGTTGGAGAGAACTCAACTGGAGCTGATCTAGGCTGCTGTGTGGGAGAGGGATCAGGAACGCGTGCTGCACCAACTTCCGCAGGAGATACACTCTGGAACTCTCGGAGCCGGAAAGCAATTTCCAAGTGTCTTTAATCAGAAGAGCAGCTGTTTTTATACTCTCCAAGTAGGGTGGAAACAGGATGTGATATAGAGAGGGTGGAGAGAAAAGTGACTGGTGAAAATCAGAGTGTGACAAGGAGGGGGCGGAACAGGCGAGAATCCTATAACTGAACCACCAATGCCCTGGAGTGCTTTATGTAAAAGTGATTTATGTAAATAGACCAAACCTTTGGATCAGTAAATCCCTATATAGCCATATGGATAAGAAGAAGCCAGGGGGAGATGGCAACTACCCAACATCTCCACCTTTCTTTTTAACTTTTTGCCATAGTATCAGGAGTGTGGGGCACTTTGTGAGGCAGGGAGACTGATAAGAGGCACACCTTTTTTGGGGTTCTACTGTCCCTCCTTGCTCAACCTCTCCGTGGAGAGAGAGACTAACAGGATTGACACATCCCTCAGGCTCAAGCCCTTCCAAGCTCAACCATATCCTCACAATTCCCCAACATCTTCCTCTTACTTAATGGCCATATATAACTGGGTCAATGTCTGTAAAAGGCTTCATCTCTGTCAGGGGAATAGCAGTGTAGGGGTGAACGGAAACCTGTTGGGAAGAAAGCAGAATGATAGTGTGTAAGTGTCTTCAAAAATAACTAGCACAAGACAGGGAGGGATAAGTAAGAGTAGCAAGAGACAGAGTGAGCCTGATGGGTGGAGGAGTGGGGGCCTGATAAGCCGAGGGGCTAGAGGGGTGATCTGGCATTGCAAAATCCCGAGTCAGCCTGCTACAGTCATTCTTCAAGAAGTCCAGGAGTATAAAAGGAGTGTCCAGCAAGTTCTATAGAAGCATCAGTCCAATGTCAACGGCCAGGAAATAAATGCCACACGTCTATCTTGATGGAGGAGGACGGCCACCGGAACTTTTCTTCTCTGTAGAGAGTGACCTGGAACCGCCAAAACATGATGGGCGAAACAGAAGCAGGAAGAGCAGACACCGATGGTTGAGAGAAAGGCAGTAGGAAAGTCTTGTCCTTCGGAGTCTGTGAATCAGGTTCTCCAGATCGTGTCAGGTCACATCATGGGTTTCTGGGGATGGCTGTAATTGTGGGTGATGTCAGAGGTCAGGGGTCCAAGATGGATTTCTGGGGATTCTATATGAGCAGATGCTTCTTTATGCGAAGGTTTGTCATAGCTGTAGTCAATTACTTATGAAAAAACTTTGTAACAAATTAGAAGTTTACTAACTAAGTTTACCTAACTGGTTTAGGTATCTTTATAATTTTGTGTAAAGGTCATCTTATGTGACCTCATGTAGCAGTCTTTATATAGCAAAGTTTTCATACCGAGTTTAAGTTACATATATTGATTCTTGACTATTTTTACATTGGGTTTTTAAGCAAACTCAGGTTACTAGAGTTAACACATTTTAGTGACATTTTTTTTTTTTTTGGTACATTTACAATATCAGATTGATGCCAAATTTGTTGTGGATTAATTTCCACAAGATAGCTTACAGGACATTTTTGGGGGCCCTCCAAAAATGTCCTGTATAGAGAATTTGTATTTTAACTTAGGAGATGATGAATTGTCACATTGAATATTTAGAGTTTTACCTTAAACACTCAGTTACTTAAATGAATTGATTTTACCTCTTCTCGTAAAAATGTAACTTCGAAGTTACGATTTAACTGTCAAGTTAATGTTTACCAAACTTGAAACACGCATATTAAACATATAGTTTATAACACACAGGAGGAGAAAAACATGTAAATAAGATATATCATTTCAAATGTGAATTTAGAACTACTGTCATAGTTGAACCATCTTTACTCACACAGTTTAAGACTAAACATTTCATATTGATATCAAGACTTAAAAAAGAAATCAAAAGGGGGAATGAACAATTTTTGGACTGTTTCTGGACGTCTCCAGAAACCATGGCTGCGTCCAGCCGTTTGATATAAAGTCAGTTAACTTTCAGAGTACTCTGAGCACAATGGGTCATACAAAAATTTTGGTCACTCAACTCACTCAATTTTTTTTTTTTTCACTCACTCACTCACAAAACACAACTGGCCAGTCATAGCATAAGACATTCATTCGGGGGGGGGGGGGGGGAGAGTTCTGTGAATCAGATTTTTTTTTTTTTTTTGATTCTGCCATGCTGTATTATGGATCCTGGGGTGCATCCTGTAGCCAGTCCTCTTGCAGCCAGTCTTCTTGCAGTGTGTCTTGTTCTTCAGGGATATCAGCACCATCATGTGGGTATTGCCGGACATGGTGGGCAGGAACCCAAACAGGCTTGGAGTAATTTTGTGGAAAAATACATGCGAAACCCCTCCCCATAGTCAACAGGGGGTCAGGTCCTTTCCAAATTTTATCAAGTGGGTCTTTCCATTTGACTTTAATAGCTGGGAGGGTGGGTGGTGTTTGCCAATGAAGAATTATAGGAGGTTGGTCGGAGTTTTTGTAAATATTAAAGAGATTTAATGTAGTTAAGGCTTTTGCCAGCTGGATATTAGGGGGGTACATTTCCCCTTTTTCTTTATTTAATTGAGCCTTAAGAGTTTGATGGGCCCTCTCAACAATGCCTTGTCCCTGTGGATTATACGGAATGCCTGTAGTATGAGTAATGTTCCAGAGGGAACAAAAATCTTTAAATTGTTTGCTGGTAAAAGCAGGTCCATTATCCGTTTTAAGTTGAAGAGGTAAGCCCATTACAACAAAACAGGAGAGCATATGGCTTATAAGCTTTTTTGAGTTTTCTCCAGTTTGAGCTGTAGCCCACATAAACTTAGAGAAGGTATCAATTGAGACGAACACATATTTTTGTTTGCCAAAGTTAGGTATGTGGGTAACATCAATTTGCCAAAGAGCGTTGGCTTTTAAACCTCGAGGATTAACCCCTAGAGTCTGAATAGCAGGTGTTTTGATTAGACCTGCACAGGAGGAACATGTAGCAAGAATACGTTTTAACTGTGGCAGAGGAATATCAGGAAATCGAGCTCGAAGACCTTTAAGATTAACATGGGTTAGGGAATGAAAGTCAGCAGGATTAGAGACAGAGGCTAGGAGAATTCCTGTGGAGGCAAGGCGGTCAGCTGCAGCATTCCCTTCGGACAGGGGACCAGGAAGAGGGCTGTGGGAACGTAGGTGCTGAACATACAGTGGATGGGTTCGAGAACAGAGCATAGAGGCAATTTGAATTAAAAGAGGAGAAAGTGGGTTGTCATCAATTCTTACATAAGATCGAGCAAGCCATGGAAGTAAGTTAACAGTATACACACTGTCAGAAAAAAGGTTGAAGGATTCTGGTACAGCTTTTAATGCAAGGAAAACAGCATAAAGTTCTTTGTACTGAGGGGAATTATCAGGAAGTTCAGTAAAGAGAGGTTTGGGGTATTGCTGGTCTGGATAATATATAAGGGCAGCAGCTCCCTTTTTTCCACCATCAGTGAACACTGTAGGAGCAGAGGGGATGGGATCTCGAGAGAAAAGTTTAGGTACTAGTAGAGGCAACAGAGGTAAAGAAGCTATCAAATTATTAGAGGGAAAATGATTATCTAATTGTCCTGGAAAACCCATTAAACTTATGGCAAAACGAGAATGGTGGCGTATGAGCCATTCTGTATCAGTGAGAGAAAAGGGAAGAATGATTGAATCTGGTTCCCTTCCTAAGACCTGAACCGATCTGTTTCTTCTTGGCGAACCATAAATGCTAAGGCATCAATCTCGGTAAGGAGTCTTGGAGCTCCGCCTACTGGCGTATGAAGCCATTCGAAAACGCCATGTTTCTGCCACAATGCCCCCACTACCGTGGGGGTGGAGTTAAAGATTAGAAGATTTACTGGAGAGGAGGGGGAGAATCGAACGAGGTGCATGTCCTGGAGAGCCTGGTTAACTTTTTCCAGAGCCAAGGATGCTTCAGGGGTTAACATACGCTTTGAGGAGGGCTGTTTGTTTCCTTTTAACAGATCGAACAGTGGTTGCAGGCAGCTCATAGGCAGATAAAGATACTGCCTAAGCCAATTCAAATTTCCAAGAAAACTTTCTAAAGAAGCAAGAGTGAGATTAGAAGGAAAAGTAACACAAGGTTTTAAAGGACGAATCTGCGTTAGGGAAATCTCTGAGCCTAAGAAAGATATTGGAGGGATTAGCTGTATCTTCTCAGGAGCTACATTAATTCCACTTCTCTTTAAGGCAGGGATTAGAAAATCACGTAGGGCGGAGAGATCTGTATCTAATTCTCCCCATATTAACACGTCATCCATATAATGAAAAACCTTAAGGCCCTTATGAATATATGGAAAAAGGGCAGATTTAACAACCTCTTGACAAATAGTAGGACTATTAGCCATGCCCTGGGGCAGTACCACCCATTCAAATCTATCGGCAGGGCTGGCATTATTAATAGAAGGAACAGAGAAAGCAAAACGTTTACAATCTTGTGGGTGTAAGGGAATAGAGAAAAAACAATCCTGTATATCAATAGCTATGATTGGAATTCCTGTGGGAATTGCGGAAGCAAGAGGCAAACCCCTTTGGGGGAGCCCCAAACCTGCATGGTTTTATTAACTGCACGAAGATCTTGGAGGAGGCGCCATTTTCCTGAGCGCTTTTTAATTACAAAGACTGGAGTATTCCATGGGCTCCGAGAATGACGAATGTGTCCCAACGATAACTGCTCTTGGACGAGTTTTTTTTAAAATTTCTAGCTTCTCCCTAGGCAAAGGCCACTGTTCCACCCAGACAGGCTCATTAGAAAGCCAATCTAAGCGGGGAGTTCTGTTACGAACAGTGGCAGTTAGTATTGGGGGTGCTGGTTGGGTCTAGCAGTCTCATAGGAGTGAGTGTGGTGTCCTGCAGAGGTGTCTGAGGATATCACTACATCTAAAGATTCCAGCAAGTCTCTTCCCAATAAATTGGTGCTTATATCAGCTATTAAAGGCTGAAAGCGTCCGGTAGTCCCTTCTGGATCTTCCCACACAAGGGAATCTCGTGTGCGGAATGCCTGAGTCAATCCTCCAACACCATGTAAGCGTGGTCCTGGGAGGAGTTCCCAACTCTGGGGAACCTCTGCTTGTCTTAATATTGTCTTATCTGCTCCCGTGTCAATCAAACACTTAAAAGGAATATTACCAATCTTTACTGTCATAGTTGGGTGACCCCTTTCTAAAACAGGGATGGTCCATAAAATCTCAGGCTCTGAATTTGAGCTGTTCTCTTGCTCCAGCCGGTTATTTCTATGCTGGAAGTTCCCACATACCACGGGTTCCTCCTTCTGCTCACCCTCTGTTATTGTTACTTGGCGTGGTGGGTATAGCGACGGATTGGGTCCCAAGCTGGGCTTCTGTTTGTGGAAGAAGGGCACAGCACCAAGCGGGCGACCTGCTTCCTTCCCTCTTGGGGGCGGGGCTAAGGGAAGCCCCATACCTAGTTTAAATCCCTGTTTACATTTGGCAGAGGCGTGCCGTTCCTATGGAACCTTGACCAACAATCTCTCCTCCAGTGAAATCCTTTCTGGCATCTGGGACAAGGCATTCGTGGTCTCTGATTCCCTGTCTGGAGGCGGGGTTGCCCTGATTGGAGGTGGGGTTGCCCTGACTGGAGGTGGGGTCGCCCTGACTGGAGGCGGGGTCGCGGTCTATTTTCTGGACATTGGTTACGCCAATGCCCTTGGCGACCGCACTGAAAGCAAGCTCCTTTTTGCTTATGTAAGGTAGCTGCATAGGCCTGTAACATAGGTCCTTGAAAAGAGCTTGATCTGAGATCCTGTGTAGCTAGAATCCAAGTATCTGGGTGTTCATTTTTAAGAGTGATACAGGCCTGTCGAAAATGCGGAAGCATTCCATCCCAGACTATGGATCGCAGAAGGAGAAAACGAGCGTCAGGATTATAAATCTTCCTTTCCAAACTCGACTGGACCCTGGCAATGAATTTAGCGAGGGATTCATCAGGTTCTTGTTGCAGGGAGAGAATGGGGGCTGAGGCTGCTCCCATGGGTGGTGTTAATCGCTCCCATGCTTTTAATGCACACAGGCGTACTTGATCAAAATACCCCGCTGGAAACTTGGCTTCCGCCTGTTGAATCCCTGTTTCTAATTGGCCTGTTCCAAACAATGCATCAAAATTACCCTCTGGCTGATTTTGAATATTTTTCCGCGATTGTTGTAAACATTCATCGCGAAAGAATGCCTCCCATTGCAGGAAGAGGGGGCCTGGGAGCGTAGTACGAGTCACATCTCTCCAATCTTGAGGGGTATTAAGGTTCTGAAGCAGGCCTTGTAAAATGGACCTGGTCCATGGGGCATGAACACCGTCATCTTTGATAGCCTGGCGTAGTTCCTTCAGGTCTGTGGCGGAATATGGATACCAGGCCTGAGGTTTTTGTCTATTGGGGGCAACATTGACCGGAAATGTGTGGACTTCCTCTGATAAGTGTGTAGTGGTAGGAGGAGTCACTGAAGTGGAAGCTTCTGGACAAGTGGCCGAAGAAGTGGTTTTGGAGGCTACAGGAGAATTCGGACATGTGTCTATCAAAACAGGGTGGGGTGAAGAAGCAGCCGTGGAGGCAGCAGGAGGTTCCGGACACGCTTCTGCCAAAATGGGGGTGGCCGAAGAAGTGGCTGTGGAGTCCAAAGGAGAATTCGGACACGTGTCTGCCAAAATAGGGGCCTCAGGGCAAGATGCCAAAATAGGGGCCTCAGGGCAAGATGCAGAGGAATTAGGGTGGGTCAAGATCACAACAGGCCTTTGCTTCTTCTTGTTTTTAAGGTGCTGGTTAAGTTCTATGGTTACTTCCTTTATCTCTTGGACCTCAGCCTCTAGTTTCTTAAGCCTTTTGAGAGGTTGCCCTATATATCCCTTAAAAGCTGCTATGATGATCAACAGGATATAAGGTGAAGCCCTGAGAAAAATGTCCCAGATATATAAAAATTGTATACTGGAAAAAGAATGCAGGATTTGGAAAAGATTTTCCATGGTGGAAAGATCTCCGGAAAACAATAAAAAAGAAAAAAAAATCACAGTGCCTTAACACAATATTGCAGATACCCAAAAGGTGTGTACTTATCTAAGATGTCTTCTTGTAAATCTGCTGCTTATGGGTCCCTGTTCCGGGCGCCAGATGCCGGGATAGCCTGAGGGTACTTCTTCCCGAGCTAGTGCTCTCTGGGTTGGAGAGAACTCAACTGGAGCTGATCTAGGCTGCTGTGTGGGAGAGGGATCAGGAACGCGTGCTGCACCAACTTCCGCAGGAGATACACTCTGGAACTCTCGGAGCCGGAAAGCAATTTCCAAGTGTCTTTAATCAGAAGAGCAGCTGTTTTTATACTCTCCAAGTAGGGTGGAAACAGGATGTGATATAGAGAGGGTGGAGAGAAAAGTGACTGGTGAAAATCAGAGTGTGACAAGGAGGGGGCGGAACAGGCGAGAATCCTATAACTGAACCACCAATGCCCTGGAGTGCTTTATGTAAAAGTGATTTATGTAAATAGACCAAACCTTTGGATCAGTAAATCCCTATATAGCCATATGGATAAGAAGAAGCCAGGGGGAGATGGCAACTACCCAACACTAAGGACCGGCGTCAGGATCCCGGTTCGAGCCCCGGCTCCCCACCTGCAGGCAGGTCCCTTCACAGGCGGTGAAGCAGGTCTGCAGGTGTCTGTCTTTCCCTCCCCCTCTCTGTCTTCCCC